>NC_056740.1:203885805-203920354 GCF_019279795.1 Protopterus annectens | reverse complement strand
GTTTCTAGAAGGCCGGTGCTTGCTTGGGCTAAAGGGAAGTCTCTGTGTTCACCAGTGGGAGTGGTTAACACTGAACAGCCTGCCTGTCCCTGGAGGAGTGGTTACTACCTAGAAGCTGTAGTTTTATTGGCCATTTTGGGTCAATTCTAAACTCCTTGATCTGTCTCTCTTAAAACCCGGCTGCCTCGTGGTTTTGGCATATTTTCAGGCTTGCTAGTTGTTGCTGAAGCACCTACCAAGGGGAGAAAACGCTGAGAGAAGAAAAGGAGCCACTTTTGTGATTTTAAGTATTTTTTCTGATTTTTGTTAAGTTTTACTGCTTTGCTGCCTACTTTTTGGCATTTTCCGGCTTGCCAAAATTTATGTCTGTAACAGTAACAGTACTTGGAACACATATAGAGCCTGTTCACTGCATTTCCTGTGTTGCACTTAATTTAAAATCATTTTTTTCTCTAAAAACTGCATTTTACCTGATTTTGGCCTAGCACTCAAGTGTGGGGTCATTTATTGCACTGTTGTGATTATTTTGCTGCTTGTGTATCTCTGCTACCTTTACACTACAACAAAAAGAAAAAAAATGAAAAAATCTTGCTTTTTTCCCACTTTCTGAAAGTTAAGAAAGTTCAGTTACAGATTTGCTGTTCTGAACTGTTTGGAAGTTTCTAGAAGGCCAGTGCTTGCTTGGTCTAAACGGAAGTCTCTGTGTTCAACAGTGGGAGTGGTTAACACTGAACAGCCTGCCTGTCCCTGGAGGAGTGGTTACTACCTAGAAGCTGTAGTTTTATTGGCCATTTTGGGTCAATTCTAAACTCCTTGATCTGTCTCTCTTAAAACCTGGCTGCCTCTTAGTTTTGGCATCTTTTCAGGTTTGCTAGTTGTTGCTGAAGCACCTGCCAAGGGGAGAAAACACTGAGAGAAGAAAAGGAGCCACTTTTGTGATTTTAAGTATTTTCTTTTGATTTTTTGTTAAGTTTTACTGCTTTGCTGCCTACTTTTTGGCATTTTCCGGCTTGCTAAAGTTTACATCTGTAACAGTAACAGTACTTGGAACACATGTAGAGCCTGTTTACTGCATTTCCTGTTTTGCACTTAATTTAAAATTGTTTTTTTTTTCTAAAAACTGCATTTTCCTGATTTTGGCCTAGCACTCAAGTGTGGGGTAATTTATTGCACTGTTGTGATTATTTTGCTGCTTGTGTGTCTCTGCTACCTTTAAACTACAACAAAAGAAAAAAAAATCTTGCTTTTTTCCTACTCTCTGAAAGTTAAGAAAGTTCAGTTACAGATTTGCTGTTCTGAACTGTTTGGAAGTTTCTAGAAGGCCAGTGCTTGCTTGGGCTAAAGGGAAGTCTCTGTGTTCACCAGTGGGAGTGGTTAACACTGAACAGCCTGCCTGTCCCTGGTGGAGTGGTTACTACCTAGAAGCTGTAGTTTTATTGGCCATTTTGGGTCAATTCTAAACTCCTTGATCTGTCTCTCTTAAATCCCGGCTGTCTCATGGTTTTGGCATCTTTTCAGGCTTGCTAGTTGTTGCTGAAGCACCTACCAGGGGGAGAAAACGCTGAGAGAAGAATAGGAGCCACTTTTGTGATTTTAAGTATTTTTTCTGATTCTTGTTAAGTTTTACTGCTTTTCTGCCTACTTTTTGGCATTTTCTGGCTTGCCAAAATTTATGTCTGTAACAGTAACAGTACTTGGAACACATATAGGTTCATAGGTTCATAGGTTTATACTAGGCTATCTGCCCTAAGGCATTTATAAGCCTCGCCCAAATTTTTGTGGCTTATGCCACCCCTTATTTGAAAAAATACTGTGCCCATTAGTTTGTTGTGCCTCTGTCCAGCAGTGACACAGAGATGATTCCCGGGATAAACCTACGATCTCCCATCCACAGGTCAAGATTTCTCTTGAACAGAGCCAGCGAGGTGCTCTGCCTCACATGGATCGGCATTTTATTCCACAGCATAGGGAGTCTCTGAGTGATAAATCTATCCCTCCAGCATGTCCTATTTATATCCGTGCTAAGGTTTAAGTCGCTTGCTCTAGTGGTTTTGGTGGATTTTGATTTTTTGAGGTGGAGCATGTCCATTAATTCCGGGTTGGACATGGCCTTGTATGTCAGGCACATGTCACCTCTGAGCAGATGGTATGCAACTGAATAGAGCTGGAGTTTCTTCAATCTGGCAGCATATGACAGATTTTGGAGTCCCTTTATCCTTTTGGTGAGGAACTTTTGGGTCTCTCCAATTGCTGCAGATGTCGGGTGAGATACATCCCGAATGGGGCATTGTACTCGATCATTGGTCTGATAAGTGAAGAGTACAGGGGAACAATGACCTCACTAGATCTGGATGTGAATCCCTTCATGATCAGGTGGGCAATGTAGAAGGTCTTTCTAACCACTTTAGCAACGTGAGTGTCAAAAGAAAGGCCACTGTCAACCTGGGTCCCCAGGTCCCTGATAACCTCTTCTGTGCTTAGTGAATTGCCACCTATATGGTAGCTTGGGGTTACCTTGTTTTTCCCGAAGGGTATGACTATACATTTTTTGGCGTTTAACTTCAGGCCATGGCTCTGGCACCAGCTATCTGTTTCCGTGAGTCCCTTCTGAAGGATATCCGTGTCCGATGCACTTTCCACTATGGCGCCCAGTTTGCAGTCATCTGCAAACTTTGTCAGCCAAAGTCCTCCCATATTTGCCTGTACTTCTGAGATGTAGATGCCGAACAATAGGGGGCCAAGGACCGAGCCCTGTGGGACACCACTTGTGACCGGCTTGGAGTCTGACATAGCCAGCAACTCTAACCCTGTGGGTTCTGTCCTGCCAGTTTGCAACCCATCTTGTGACATATGGGTTTACAATTAAGCTGGTAGTTTTTCTACAATACCAGTGGGGTATTGTGTCGAAACCTTGCAAGGTCAAGGTAGGCTGTATGGACTACCTTTCCTCATCAATGGCCTTGGTGACTGTTTCAAGAAGTCGACCAAGTTCAAAAGGCATGATCTGCCCTTGAAGCCAAACTGGGTCGGGTCCAATGTCTGCAAGTCCCCTATATCTTTGTTTATGAGCTCCATTATGATCCTCTCCATAGCTTTGCAGACTAGACTTGTTAAGCTTATGGGCGGTAATTACCAGGGTCCGTGGCACCGTCTTTGTGAGTGGGACCACAGTTGCCGTGACGCCACTCCTTGGGCACGTATCCTGTGGTAAGGCTGAGATTAAACAGCTGCCTTATGTGCGGTTTAATTCCTCATTTAGCTCAGTGTAGCACACAGCCGGGGACACCATCTGGTCCCTTTGATGCTGTGTTTTAGCTTTGAGAGAGCAGCTTTCACCTGTGCATTTGAGATGTCTGGGAGGCTACACTCTGCTGGGATAGTTATCTCTCCTTTAGGGGAGAGGGTGAAGTTTGCACTGAACCTGTCTGCCAGTATGTTGGCAATGTCTGTGGGTCCAGTGATTTTTGTATCATTTTGGACTAATTCTGAGCATATCTGGGAGTTTCCACCCAGGTTCCTAACATAGCTGAAAAAGGCCTTATGATTGTCCTTTGAATCCATGGCAATTTTTCTCTCAAAATTGGCCTTAGTTGATTTTATGAGTGCTCGTATATTTTTTACTAATAATGATCAGGGGTGACTTCCCTTTTATGGATTTTGTTCTATCATGTAATAGCTTTCTCCTCTTATTGTAAAGTTTGTTAATGGCTGGGGTCCACCAGACTGGATGTTTGCCCTTTGTGGAAAGAGTCTTGGTTTTATTTGGGATTGCCTGATCCATGCAGTCCTGGAGGTGTTCATAGAAGGCATTTGTAAGGGCTTCCGCAGCTTGGGTTGTGGTTTCCACTGGCTCAGGAGCCTTGAAGGATACCACACCAGTCTTGAGTAGTGTGAAGTTTGCTTTAGAGAAGTTCTTCACTGTGGTATTTTTTGTTTGGGGTGGGGGCGGGATGTGGTTTTCCAGTGAGATTAGTTTATGATCAGATCTCACCAATGAGGGATATACTTCCGGTGTGGAGCATTTTGTCCCCATGTTTGTGATAATGAGATCTAGTATATTTTCTCCTCTCGTGGGAACAGTGACTAGCTGTTCCATGGCATTTGAATTTATGAACTCCAGGAACCATTGGGCTGGAAAGTTAGGGCTTGAGTAATGTTCCCAGTCTATATTCGGGTAGTTGAAGTCACCCAATATGATGGTGTTTGGAGATACATTTATACCCTCCAGTGTCTTCAGGAAGGCTGTGTGGGGTTCCTGAGTTTGAGAGGGTGGCCTGTAGCATGCTACAATTTGTAGAGCAGTTTTGCCTATGGTTAGTTGCACCTGGATGGTTTCCGAAGCTTTGTGCGTTGCCACCAACCTGGAGGTGTGGGTATCCTTTATGAATATGGATACACCCCCTCCTTTTGTGGTGTGGTCCGGGTTTTGGGGCCAGAACGCATGATATGAGGTAAAACCTAATATTGCCGGGGTGCTCTCAGGAGCCTTGAACCAGGTTTCAGTTACAGCACACACATCGATGTTCTCCATACTGAGAAGGGCCTCAAGTGCGTGCATTTTGAGATTTAGACTTCTGGCATTGAGCAGCATTACCCTCAGTTTCTTCCCATTTTTGTTTTCTAGGGTGGTAGGTTTAGAATTTGAGCCTTGCCTAAAAAGGCACTATGGGGTGGCAAGAGCCTTAGCCAATATCCGGAATCCCAGGGTGACAGTGCAAGCCATCCCTTGAAGCAGCGTGGCTTGTCAAGCATGTCATCCCAGGCAGACAGACACTGGATCCCCTTTGAATGACACCAGACATTAAGCCAATTGTTAAAGCTGATCATCTTGTCTCTATATTGTGGCATCATTCTTGGTGAAGGAAGGATACTGCTCATGGTCAGGGTCATACCTGCCTGGGCTACATAATCAGAGAGCTCCTCTATGTCTCTTTTCATGTAGTCCAGGGAGGTACGTCTCAGGACGTTCACACCAGCATGGACAATGACTGTGTCATATTTGTACTTGCGTGGGTGACCAGAGTGCTTGTGTTATGTGGCGGATTCTAGCGCCCGATAGGCAGCTTACTGTGACCCTCTCCTTGTTCAGCCTGGTGAGTGGGACGTCAGTGTGTCTGACTATGGAGTCACCTATGACAAGTATGTTTGGTGTTGTATTTGGCCTTAAGGGCTGTGACTGCTTTGCACACTGCTTTTGTGGTTTATGTGTTGCTTGTGGGGTGTCTTAAGGTAGCAGTTGTTTGGGTGTCTGCTTTGGAGGCCTCTGCTGTTTAGGTAAATTTTTACTGATTTTGGCCTAGCACTCAAGTGTGGGGTCATTTATTGCACTGTTGTGATTATTTTGCTGCTTGTGTGTCTCTGCTACCTTTAAACTACAACAAAAGAAAAAAATCTTGCTTATTTCCTACTTTCTGAAAGTTAAGAAAGTTCAGTTACAGATTTGCTGTACTGAACTGTTTGGAAGTTTCTAGAAGGCCAGTGCTTGCTTGGGCTAAAGGGAAGTCTCTGTGTTCACCAGTGGGACTGGTTAACACTGAACAGCCTGCCTTTCCCTGGAGGAGTGGTTACTACCTAGAAGCTATAGTTTTATTGGCCATTTTGGGTCAATTCTAAACTCCTTGATCTGTCTCTCTTAAAACCCGGCTGCCTCTTGGTTTTGGCATCTTTTCAGGTTTGCTAGTTGTTGCTGAAGCACCTACCAAGGGGAGAAAACGCTGAGAGAAGAAAAGGAGCCACTTTTGTGATTTTAAGTATTTTCTTTTGATTTTTTGTTAAGTTTTACTGCTTTGCCACCTACTTTTTGGCATTTTCCGGCTTGCTAAAGTTTATATCTGTAACAGTAACAGTACTTGGAACACATCTAGAGCCTGTTTACTGCATTTCCTGTGTTGCACTTAATTTAAAATTGTTTTTTCTCTAAAAACTGCATTTTACCTGATTTTGGCCTAGCACTCAAGTGTGGGGTCATTTATTGCACTGTTATGATTATTTTGCTGCTTTTGTATCTCTGCTACCTTTAAACTACAAAAAAAGAAAAAAATCTTGCTTTTTTCCCACTTTCTGAAAGTTAAGAAAGTTTAGTTACAGATTTGCTGTTCTGAACTGTTTTTAAGTTTCTAGAAGGCCGGTGCTTGCTTGGGCTAAAGGGAAGTCTCTGTGTTCACCAGTGGGAGTGGTTAACACTGAACAGCCTGCCTGTCCCTGGAGTAGTGGTTACTACCTAGAAGCTGTAGTTTTATTGGCCATTTTGGGTCAATTCTAAACTCCTTGATCTGTCTCTCTTAAAACCCGGCTGCCTCGTGGTTTTGGCATATTTTCAGGCTTGCTAGTTGTTGCTGAAGCACCTACCAAGGGGAGAAAACGCTGAGAGAAGAAAAGGAGCCACTTTTGTGATTTTAAGTATTTTCTTCTGAATTTTTGTTAAGTTTTAGTGCTTTGCCGCCTACTTTTTGGCATTTTCCGGCTTGCCAAAGTTTATATCTGTAACAGTAACAGTACTTGGAACACATCTAGAGCCTGTTCACTGCATTTCCTGTGTTGCACTTAATTTAAAATTGTTTTTTTTTTCTCTAAAAACTGCATTTTACCTGATTTTGGCCTAGCACTCAAGTGTGGGGTCATTTATTCCATTGTTGTGATTATTTTGCTGCTTGTGTATCTCTGCTACCTTTAAACTACAACAAAAAGAAAAAAGAAATCTTACTTTTTTCCCACTTTCTGAAAGTTAAGAAAGTTCAGTTACAGATTTGCTGTTCTGAAGTGTTTGGAAGTTTCTGGAAGGCCAGTGCTTGCTTGGGCTAAAGGGAAGTCTCTGTGTTCACCAGTGGGAGTGGTTAACACTGAACAGCCTGCCTGTCCCTGGAGGAGTGGTTACTATCTAGATGCTGTAGTTTTATTGGCCATTTTGGGTCAATTCTAAACTCTTTGATCTCTCTCTCTCTTAAAACCCTACAACTCTGTTTTTGCGTGGTTGTGCACACTGAGCAGCTTCGGGCAGCGCAGCCTAAACAAGTTTAAAATATTCCAGGCTCCACAAAGTCTGCTCTTCACTTTTTCCCTAAGAACTGTTCAAACTCTCAAAGTAATCACTCTTTTCTATTTCTAGAGGCCTGCACTTGCTCAGCTCTTATAAGGAAACACTAACTAACTAAAGCACTACACTCTCCTTGACTTCTCATAAGTATTAGGCTCCCAATTGGTCCTTCCTGATCAAGTGAAAAATCAGTTTCCTTCCCTAATCTGATCAGTAAAAAAACAGTTCCCTATACTAATCTGGTATGTCCAAGGTTCAGTTTCAAGGTTACTCTCCAGTCCAGCTGGTGAATCTGGGAATTTTGAGGCAATGTTACAATTGCCTTATGTACACAGACAACCCTCTCCTCCTTCCAACAAACTCTAATACATGTGAGAGATGCAGTTACACAGCCAAACTGGAGGCAGAGCTCTCTGAACCCAAGACTGGCACAGTCAGTCAGGAGGAAAAGGTAACCACCCACACCACAAATCCAGTCTCACACAGACCTATTGCATCTGCATACCCAACACATAAAAACACAAAAACATACTCAGAGGCTCTAAATAAAAATCTGCCTTAACAGCAAAGACCTCCTAAGCAGATATCCAAGCAACAGCCACCCCTCAACAATACCCATGAATCACATATCTCACAAAATCAGTGTGCCTCACAGTTACAGCCCTTAAGGCCAAACAACACACCAAATACACTTGTTATAGGGGACTCTATTGTCTGGCACACTGACGTCCCACTCACCAGACTGAACAAGGAGAAGGTTACTGTAAGCTGCCTGTCAGGTGCCAGGATCCACCACATAACGCAAGCACTCAGGTCACACCAAAGCAAGTACAAGTATGACTCTGTCATTGTTCATGCTGGTGTGAATGACCTGAGATGTACCTCCCTGGACTACAGGAAAAGAGACATAGAGGAGCTCTCTGACCATGTAGCCTTGGCTGGTATGACCCTGACCTTCAGTAGCATCTTGCCCTCACCAAGAATGATGTCACAGTATAAAGACAAAATGATCAGTTTCAACAACTGGCTAAAGTATTGGTGTCATTCAAAGGGGATCCAGTGTCTGTCAGCCTTGGATGACATGCTCGACAAGCCACGTTGCTTCGCTAGGGATGGCTTGCACCTGTCACCCTTAGGCTTTCATATACTGGCCAAGGCTCTTGCCACCCCCATAGTGCCTTTTTTAGGCAAGGCTCAAAGGACAAACCCACCTCCATAGACAACCCAAGGATAAAAAAACTAAAGGTAATGCTACTCAATGCCAGAAGTCTAAACCTCAAGATGCACGCACTCGAGGCTCTCCTCAGTATGGAGAAAATCGATGTCTGTGCAGTAACAGAAACCTGGTTCAAGGCTCCTGAGAGCACCCCAGCACTACTAGGTTATAACTCATACCATGCGTTTCAGCCCCAAAACTTGGACCGAAGCACAAAAGGAGGGGGAGTATCTATATTCATCAAAGATACCTACACCTCCAGGTAAGTGGCACTGCATGAAGCATCAGAAACCATCCATGTGCAACTAACAGCGGGCAAAACTACCTTTCAGTTTGAAGCCTGCTACAGAACACCCTCCCTATTACAGGAACCCCACTTGGCATTCCTGAGAACACTGGAGAATATGAAGGTCTCTCCAAACACTATGTTATTGGGTGACGTCAACTACCCAAACATTGACTGGGAAAACTACTCAAGCCCAAACACCCTCACCCAACGGTTCCTTGAATTTATAAACTCTAACACAATGGAACAACTGGTCACCACTCCCACAAGAGGGAACAGCATATTGGACCTGGTCATCACCAACGTGGGGACTCTATGTTCCACACCAGAAGTAAACCCCTCATTGGTAAGATCAGACCATAAACAAATTTCCCTGGACATCCATATCCTGTCCACACCCCCAGCCAAGGAAATCACTGTAAAGAATTTCTCAAAAGCCAACTTTGCACTTCTCAAGACTGAGGTGGAATCCTTCAAAGCCCCTAGTCCAGAGGATAATACAGCCCAATCCACAGAATCCTTTACAAATGCATTCTGTGAGCACCTGCAGGAATGCATGGATCGTGCTATCCCAAATAAAACCAAGACTCACTCCTCCAAAAACAGGAGACCAGTCTGGTGGACCCTGGCCATAAATAAGCTATACAACAGAAGGAGGAAGCTACTACATGACAGAGCAAAATCCCAAAAAGGGAAGGCATCTCTGATCAGTATTAGCAAGAAACTTCGATCACTCATAAAATCACCAAAGGCCAGTTTCAAAAGAAAAATTGCCCTAGACACTAAAGATAATCACAAGGCCTTCTTTAGTTATGTCAGGAACATGGGCGGAAACTCCCAGATATGCTCTGAATTGTTGCATAACGGTACAAAATATACCAAACCTACAGAGTATAGCCAACATCCTGGCAGACAGATTCAGTGCAAACTTCTTCCCCCCTTCCCCCCCAAAGGAGCAAATGCCTATCCCAACTGAATGTAACCTCCCTGACATCACAGATGCAAAGGTGAAAGCTGCCCTCTCCAAAGCAAAAAACACAGCATCTATGGGACCGGACGGTGTCCCAGGCTGTGTCTTACATGAGCTCCAAGAAGAACTGAACCCTCACATTAAGTCACTGTTCAAACTTAGCCTTACTACAGGATATGTACCCAAAGAATGGCGTACAGCTACAGTGGTCCCACTCCACAAAGGTGGTGCCACAATGGACCCTGGAAACTATCGCCCCATAAGCCTGACTAGTCTGGTCTGTAAAGCTATGGAGCGTATTATCATGGAACTCATAAATAAAGACATTGGGAGCCTCCAGACACTGGACCCTACCCAATTCGGCTTTGTTAAGGGCAGATCTTGCCTCTTAAACCTAGTTGATTTCTTTGAAACAGTTACCAAAGCCATAGATGAGGGCAAGGTAGTCCACACAGCCTACCTGGACCTCACAAAAGCCTTCGACACAATACCCCACTCGGGCATCATAAATAAGTTTACTAACTTAAATATCAACCCCTATATCACAAGATGGGTTGCAAACTGGCTCAGAGATAGAACCCACATGGTCAGAATCGCAGGAGCCATGTTCGAATCCAAACCAGTTACAAGTGGCATCCCACAGGGCTCAGTTCTGGGACCTCTCTTGTTCGGTATATACTTCTCTGAGGTTCAGGCTAACACGGGGGGATTATGGTTGACAAAGTTCGCAGATGACTGCAAACTGGGGGCCATAATTGAATCTCCAGCTGACACAAGCATCCTCCAAAAGGGTCTCACAGAGAGGGATGCTTGGTGCCAGAACCACGGCCTCAAGCTAAATGCTAAAAAGTGCATAGTCATCCCCTTTGGGAAAAACAAGGTGCCCACAAATTACCACATAGGTGGTAATCCATTAAGTACGGAAGAAGTAATTAGAGATTTGGGGACCAACGTAGATAGTAATTTCTCCTTTGATAATCACGTTCCCAAAGTGGTTAGAAAGACCTTCTATATAGCCCACCTTATCACAAAAGGTTTCGATCTAGATCAAGAGAGGTCATTGTGCCCCTCTACTCGTCACTCATCAGGCCCATAATTGAATACAATGCCCCTTTTGGGATGTACCTTACCCGACACCTGCAGCAACTGGAGAGACCCCAAAAGTACCTCACCAAGAGGATCATGGGCTACAAACAGATGTCCTATTCAGCTCAACTAAAGAAACTCCAGCTCTACTCAGTTGCTTACCACCTACTTGGAGGTGATCTATGCCTGATATACAAAGCCATGTCAAACCCAGAATTAATGGACATGCTCCACCTTAAAAAATCTAAGTCCCTTAGAGCTATACGCTCCAGGGACCTAAACCTCAGCACAAAAATAAATAGGACATGCTGGAGGGACAGATTCATTTCCCAGAGGCTCCCCTCACTCTGGAATAGAATCCAAATTCATGTTAGACATAGCCCCTCGCTGACCCTCTTCAAGCGAAATCTGGACGTGTGGATGGGAAATTGCAAATTCACCCCTGGGATCTCTTCTGTGTCCCTGCTAGACAGAGGCACAGTAAACTAATCTTAAAAGGGTACCTTCTGTGACCTACTTTACAGAGGCACAGTAGGCTAATCTAATAGGGAGGCGGAAGCCAAATACACTCTGGCTAGGCTTATAAATGCCCTAGGGCAGATAGTCTAGTATCTACCTATGAACCTATGGATGGTGTGAATGGGTCAGAATGGGAGGAGACTGTGGGGGGGGGCCAGGAGATGTGCATAGGAGGGGAATAGTGGACAGCTGGGAGAGCACCATGGAGTCCTTCTCATAGGTGACAGTTCAATTAAGGCCAGCCCTGAAAAGTGGTAGAATGTAATGATTTGTTTCTCTAACCAATCAACTCTGAATACTGATAATCCTTTTTTTAAACAATTTTGTCTTTTTGGCTTTTCCCAGTTAGGGGGTCGCCACAGCGGAACTTCGGTCCACTAATGATTGGCAGTAGATTTTTATGGTGCCGAGTTGCCAGCCCAATGCTCAACTGTCAGCGAAGGTACGCCCATTCATGCATGTCTTTCAGAGGCCACTCAACCATGGGGAGATAATGCAGACTCCACACAGAAGGCACTCCAGCCGAGAATTGAACAGAAGAACCTCTTGCTGTGAGGCAACAACGCTACTGCTGTACCACTACGGCTTCCAAGAAACATCTTTATTAAATTATCACATATGACATAGGCAATCATATATTTATATAAATGAAAAAAAAATCATGTTGGCATGATTTTAGTTGCAAACATTATACATCACGAACCATACTGACATAATTTTAGTTGCAAACATTATACATCACGAACCATATTGACATAATTTTAACTGCAAACATTATATATCACTTATAATCTAGCCAGTCATTGTCAAACATTATATAGCTCATTTAAATCCTGCCTTCTTTAAAACCTCACTCCTCCTCTGCATGTATTGTTCCCACAATTCCCATTTTCCCTTTATAATTTGCTCCTACCCTTTCCTAAAGATCCCATTTCTAGTTGTTTTATCTCTGTTTCTATATTCACTACATCTAGGACGGTTAGTTTAGACTTTGATTTCCATTTTCTAGTACTTGCTTGTTTAGCAGCCACCATGATTAGACTCAGTAAGGCATTACTATGTCTAGGCAATTCCAATATCATGTCATAGCTCAAAAAAATCATTTTTGTAGTTACACCAATTTGCTCACCCAGTATTCTGCAGGGAATCTTTAAAGTCTGACAACTCATTACACTCCCAGAAAATATGTTCTCAATTACCACTTTCTTCTGCATCACACCTTCAACATTTGTTGTCTACCTGAGGAAAAATTCTTTGGAGTCTACTTAGGTCATAAAAATACCTATGTAAATACTTCCAAGCAAAGATCCTAAATCTTCTAGATTTTGTTGCATATTTGGGAAACATACATATATCTCCTCATTGCTTCTTTGTGAATTGCTTATTCAATTCTCTTCCGCATCATTTCTAACCTCCTCTTATTGATTCTTATAGTTATCGTGATATTTTACATGGTCTATTAATTATTCCTTTTTAAACAACAGCTTCTGTTCTAGATTCTACTAAAAATTCTATCAGTGCTGTTTGTTTTGCTTAGGATCCCCCTATTTCTTTCTTAGTCCCATACTCTGATATCACACCTTGATAAGGAAGGCAATCTCTAACCTTGGTCCAAATAAATTCTTGGCCTCTTTCCATTTTATTACCTTTTGTCTTTCCATTTTATGACCATTTGCAGTCTATTTACTCCCAATTCATTGGTTCTTTTGCCAGTTTTCTACAATACATTCTGGGCCCCTCTTGCTTATTGTCTGTATCACTAATTGCAGTCATCCCTATCAGCAGAATCTCCTTTCCCCATTCCCATGTTGGTTTAGTTCTTAGAATACTTTCTGCTGCTTTATGACTATAATAGTCTGTATGGTGCTTGTTATTCCCCTTAAGGATCTGAATCCAAAATCCCAGTCTCTCCTTGTTTCTTGAGCTTCTTCCATTTCATCACCATCCCTTTCCACTTTGAATTATAGGTTTCTGCTAGCGCTATGTACAGGAGCCTTAATGGTGTAGCTCTGAAATATCCCTTCTAATCGAGTAATCCCACAATGCCTTGTTCTGTGGAAGAATCAGCTTATCCCACTTGACTCTTGCCATCTTCCCCTCCCAGATAAAATCCTTAAGCACTTTATTAATTGATATCCATAACTGCTCCTCTGGTTAATAATATGCCTGACCTGTGTATAAAAGTAAAGGAACTAAAAACATTTAACTACTTGTATCTTGCTATCCATATCCATGTAGCAGAGCTTCCAATTTCTCAGTTTTTGTGTTATCTTTTTAGTGTCTTCCCACATATCCTTAGCTGCCACACCAGAACCCTTTTTAATCCATACTCCTAAGTACTTGATTTTATGATGCCCCCATAAATATGGATATTGCTGAACCAATTTGTGTGTCGGTACATACTTTACAGCTATTGCCTTTGTTTTAGCTTCATTCATTTTGCATCCCAAAAAGATTTGAAACTGACTTAAAATGTTCCACAACAGAAATGTCCTTTTTCTGGTTTTATCAGGTATAAAATAATATCTTCTGCAAATAGAGCCAGCTTTTCTTGACTACCATACCAATTATATCCTTAAATTTCTGAGTCCCTTATTTTCTTTGCCAGTGCTTCTAAATATAATGCAAATAACGCAGGGGAAAAAGAACACCCCTGCCTGGCTCCTCTGCTCAAACAGAAATTATCAGTGAGGATCCCATACTGATAATCCTTGTTATCCATGTTGACAGCTCCATTAAATGTAGCAAGTTGTTCTCACCTTGGTGTATGCATAACTACATGTGTATCCCATCTAAAGAAACGGAGTTACTAATTAAATGTGTGGATAGCTATGTCACCTACACTGCCTCTGCATCAGTCAGTTCACTTCTAAATACAAATAATAACTTGCTTTGCAGTCATCACTCTGTCAGGAAAGTCATTCCGTTGTAACATCTCTGGCCATCTCTGGCTCATAGCGCCATTGTCCAAGGGTTCCACCCTGGCCTTCTGCCCATTCTATCTCTATGTAATTGGACTTTGCATGCTTTCTATGTGTCTGCATGTGTTTTCTGTGAGTATACAAGTTTCCCCTCCATCTTATTAAAACATGCTGGTGGACTGCTTATAAAACTAAATTGTGTGTGCATATGGGTGTCTATCTATATATGTAGATATATATATATATATATATATATATATAGAGAGAGAGAGAGAGATAGATTTATATAAAATATTTATCTAGATTTATATCTTTATCTAGATCTGTCTAAACACACACACACACACACACACACACACACACACACACATATATATATATATATATATATATATATATATATATACAGAAAAAGAGGATATGTGTGTAAGTGTGCGAGTGTATTTATATACAATTTGTTGACCAGGTTAGTGCCTTAGTCCCACCAGGCCATTGACCTCTTTTCAGGGGAGACTCAAGGTGGTATTCATACTGACTGGGGAATATTTGACCATTGCATAATGTGTGTGTGTGTGCGCGTGTGTGTGTGTGTGTAGGTGTTTATTCATTCATTCTCTGATTAACCATATTACTGTTTAATCTATTATATATTTTATTTACCTTCCCTTGCCCCTGTGGCCAGAGTAGTGGCTGAAAAGGGTCAGAAAAGGACCAGTTGACTTATAATGTTAACAAATTAATTAAAACATCAAAGTAAGTTTGATAGACTGTAGTACAGTATGTCCTACAGGAACAGCATTTTTGTTGGTTCTTTGAGCTGGCGGCTTTTCTCTCTGCACGTTCAAACTTACAGAGGTGAGAGTGGGTAGAAAACCTAAATGAAGGGAACGAAATCACTGAATAATTTAAAGCAATAACAAAAGAATCATTTTATTCTTTTAGCTTAACATTTGATAAGGTATGAAGAGGCCATCATTTGTAACAGCAGAACTATTCCCAGTAGGCTATAGGCCACTCAGCACCTATAGTTTCCCATGCTAGTAGCCCCTCTTCTTATACCCATAATGCTCTGCATCAGGACCATCCTGTTCTGATCCCTTTCATTGTGTCGTCACGGTTGCATGTTACTATCTGTAGATCAATATGTATGTTTGCCTTTAAGAAGCTTTCTAGGGGCTTTCACAAGGGTATAAATACTGAGCACATACAAGCCATTTTGTAGTAAGCTGTTGAGATGTAAGCATGTATGTCTGTGTAGTCCGTCAGTTAATCAGTTCATTTATATTTTGTAATGCTGTTATCCATCCTGATGTGTTTCTATGTAATAAAGCATATAAACAAACTACCCTAACTGTTCGTCATCTATACTAGAGAAGGACGAGTGACATGGTGTCAAAATGGGATCCAGATTCTTCAGTTCAAGACTGAGAGGCACTCAGTTAAGACTGAAGGAATATAGAGGAGTGAATCATCCCTACTGCACGTATAACTCACAAAACAGGTCAGAAATTAATTTCATGTATTAAAACTTGCTCAAACTATTCTTATTCGCAAAGTATGAAACAAGGCATTCAGAACGCTCTAAATGATTTTCTAAGAAACAGAAATATTTGAAATTATGAAATATTAATAGAAATATTTGAAATAACTATGAAAAATGTTTGAAATAAAGTCCAAATCTCACAAAATATATAAAATAAGGGAAATTACCTTATTTTTTTTCTAAGCACTACCTTTTTGTATTAATCAAAGCTATCTGAGTTGTCTGAAACGTGTAAAAGTGTTTGCATGTTTGTGCAGTATTACAATACAGTCATTTTGCAAAATACAGCCATTTCTAAGCATATTTCCCAAAGTACATAATTTTGAAGAGTTTATTGTGCATTTGAATGTTATTACAAGCACACAAAGCAGCTTGTTCATATATAATTACAACGGCCATATTTTTCAGTGTGTTTGGGCATAATTTGTTGGCATGGCAGACAGATTTCGAAAACCAGGTCCACTTGTGTTTGGCAATAATATTGCAGAGAACTGGAGAGTGTTTGAGCAAGAACACAATATTTTCATACAGTGTGCATTTTCTGATAAAGATGACCATACAAAGGCATTTATTCTGCTTACTTTAGCTGGGTCAGAAGCCATAGTAAGAGAGCGTTCATTTGTGTATGCACCTGCTGTCTTGGCAGGAGAGGGGGAAAACTGTCATCTAGTTATACCAGCTGAGTCAAGGGAGGATCCTGAGTGCTTAAAATGTAAATTTAGAGAAATATATAACCCCCAAACGAATATTACAATGGAAAGGCACTTATTTTACACAAATTATCAAAAGCTTCGTGAAACTTTTGCAGCATATATAACTGATTTGAGAAACAAAGCTAAAACATGCAGAATTGGTGACTTAAGGGATGAGTTGATAAAAGACAGACTTGTGTTTGGTATTAAGGATGAATCTGTGAGAAAGATTTTGCTTTGTGACAGTGATTTACACAAATAAGCTTACAAATGAGAGATGAATGCTTCCAGTAACTTCTAAAGCCAATGTTGATAGCATGCAGCATGTGGCTAAAAGAAACAGGCCCAATCACATGGCAGCAACTGTAAACCCTGTAACAGTCACTGGGAAACCCCGAAGCTTTCTAGCAAATTCCAGAGCATGCACAGTCTCAGTGACGCATAAGAGTGAGTCAGCAAACTCAAAGAATGGACCCCCACCTAGTTTCATAGCCACCTGTTCTAACTGTGGTAGAAATCATGAGCCTAAAAGGGAAAAAATGTTTAGCTTTTGGTCAACAATGTCACAGATGTAATAAGTAGAATAATTTCAGAAGGTTTTGTAAATCAAAAGAGACACTTTTTTTATTAAAAGGGAACATTCAAAGAAACAAGTTGATCAAGTAGAAAGCCGTGACCCTACTTTTTATGTTGATCAGGTGTCTGTACTTCATAAAACAGTGAATGCAGTAGATTTATGAGCAACAATGAAGTATTTTGTACTGTTCAGATAAATGGGTCTTCCACACAGCTCAAAGATGACATGGGTTCAAAGTGCAATGTTATGTCTGCAGAAACATTTGCTAGCATACGTGCTGGTGAAAAGATTGATTTGGCAAAGTGTGTGAAGCTTGTTACTTATGGTGGTGAAGAGATTCAGACTGAGGGCTCAGTAGTATTTTCATATTGCTCTGCTGGTAGAAGCTATGACTTGTTATTTTATGCGGTCAAAAAGCACGTACAGTCATTAAGGCTCACAGACAGTTTGAAAATGGGGCTGCTTTCATTTAATAAGGAAGTCCATCATGTTAGCTTAAAAGACCACTGTTCTAATTTCGTCCAGTCTATTTTTTTCTACCTATGCTGATCTTTTTAAAGAAAAACTAGGCAAATTACCAGTTGTATACTCCATGAAGTTAGACCCAGATGTCAGCTCAGTTGTCAGGCTTGCCTGTAAAGTTCCAGTAACTATGCAGGACAGAGTCAAAGCTGAGCTAGACAAAATGGTGCAACAAGGTGTAATTTGTCCAGTTGAAGAACCAACTGAATCGGTATCTTCCATGGTGTTAGCTCATAAGAAAAGCTCAGATGATAACAGAATATGCATTGATCCATGAGATTTGAGCAAAGCACTAAAAAGACCACATCGTCCAATGCATACAGTCAAAGAAGTTGCAGCTCTGATGACAAATGCCACTGTTTTTTCTGTCTTAAATGCAAAGAGTTCATTTTGGCAAATTTTGCTTGACAAGAAATCCTCATTGCTAACTATGCTCAATACTCCTTTTGGCAGCTACAGATTTTTGAGACTCCCATTTGGGATAAATTATGCCAGTGAAGTCTTTCAGCATGCAATGGAGCAAATTTGTTTTGGGTACCCCTGTGCTATTACAGTAGATGATCTTTTAGTAGGAGGTAATGGTGAAACTGAGCATGACAGAAACCTCAAGAAAGTTCTGGAAAGAGCACGTCAAGTGAATCTTAAGCTGAATCCTCAGAAGTGCAAGTTCAGGTTGTGAGAAGTTACTAATGTTGGTCATTTGTATACCAGTTCAGGCTTACGACCAGACCCTTCCAAGCAAGCAGCTATTTTTGAGATGCCAGCTCCAGATAATGTTCAAGTCCTTCAACACTTTCTTGGCATGGTTAACTATCTAGGCAAGTTCATTCCAGACTTAAGCCAACTATCAATACTGCTAAGAGACCTGACATGTAAAGATGTATCCTGGTCATGGTTAGAACAGCACCGAAGAGCATTTGATGTCCTGAAACAGAGAATTGCCAATCCACCATCTCTCAGATACTATGATGTCCTCAAACCAGTTACTATTTCCTGTGATGCTTCCAAATTTGGCCTCAGTGCAGTCATTCTTCAAGAGTGTCAACCAGTTGCCTATGCATCCATATCTCTAACCCAAACTGAGATGCAGTATGCTCAGGTAGAGAAAGAGCTCTTGGAAATTGTGTTTGCATGTTCGAAGTTCCATGATTATATTTATGGTCGACTTATCCAGACTGAAAGAGATCACCTTCTAGTCACTATTTTGAGAAAGCCTATGTATACAGCTCCAGCCAGATTACAATGTAAGATGAGATTACAATGTATGATGTTGAGATTGCAAAAGTACAATTTCAATCTTGTATACACAAAAGGCAAACGTCTTTATCTTAATGAAACATTATCCAGATCACCCAGAAATACCACTGAACAGCATGAGAATGAGCAACTTGATTTTGAAGTCATGGAAGTGAGAAATTTTTCTTCTACACATCTTGATGAGCTTAGAAGTCATACAGCTGCAGATCCTATTTTACAGAAGCTCAACCACTTTATCAATCAAGGATGGCCATCAAAGCAATCTAGTTTACCTCAAGAAGTGCAACCTTATTTTCCTTACAGAGATGAATTTTTTTTCTGACAGTGGAATCATCTTGAAAGGTCCAAAAGTCTTTGTTCCAAAGTACTTGCAACAAGAGTATATTGCAATTTTGCATCATGGCCACCCAACTGATTCTACCAAAAGAAAGGTGAGAGGACTAGTATTTTGGCCTTCTATGTCACAAGACATTGAGAGAGTACTTTCATCTTGCTCTGTATGTAATACCACAAAGCCACATCAACAGAGGGAATCGCTTTAGCTAAACCAGATTCCTGAACTACTTTGGCCGACAGTAGCCACTGATATTTTCAAATGGAATGGTCAACATTACTTGGTGTTAGTAGACTCTTACTCAAATTGGTTTGAGATTGACCTGCTTCCAAATCTATCATCCAGTACTGTCATTACTAAGATGAAGCATAATTTTGCAGTCCATGGTAGTCCACACAAAGTTATTTCTGACAATGGCTAACAGTTTACTAGCTAGCAATTCAAGAGTCACCAAACAGTGGGACTTTATCCATGTTACAAGTAGCCCTGAGTACCTACAGTCAAATGGTTTGGCAGAACGTGTAGTTCAAAGAGCAAAACAATTACTAGAGAAGTCACAAATGAGATAATAGTGATGTTTTCCTGAACATCTTGAATATCAGAAATATTCCTCATAATAAACATCTTGGTTCACCTGCCAGAGACTTCTGTCAAGACAAACCAGAACATTACCTGTCAGCAGTAGTTTATTGGTTCCAAGTGCTAAGAATAACAGATCAGTGAAAGCAAATCTTTTAAAGAAATGCCTTGCCCAGAAGTCTTATTATGACAAGTCCAGCAAACCGCTCAATCCAATATGTGAAGGAAAGACAGTGAGAATGCAAACGTGTAAAGGTTATGATCAGATTGGAGTCATGAAGAGTATTTGTCCAGAGCCAAGATTGTACATTATGGAATCACAAGGAGTAGAGTATAGGTAGAATCAGAAACATATTTCACAATGCTGCTATCCATGCTGATGTATTTCTATGTAATAAAGCATATAAATGAACTACCCCATCTGTTTATCATCTATACTACAGAGGGCTGAGCAATACCATCAATGTACATTTTCTTCAAAAAATTGTGTATCTGTTTTTTTTTTTTTTTTGATTATTGACCATTCTTTCTTCTTAACATGCTTTTAAAGTTCAGATTTTGTTTTTTCTTGACAGGAATCCATCATACCCTGTCTCCCTCTCCTAGGTTTTGGCCTTTATTTTCATTATTTGAAGCCATTATTCCTTTGCTGTGTAAGATAACCTGTTCTATATTGTTAGACATTAAGTGGCTGTTTTACTCTGCAATCCTTCTGAGACACTCACAAATGCCTTTAGAGTGTTCTTATCTTAAAGTTGTCCTGGTTTATTTTTTTAGTGCTCTAGTACAAAAGAAAAGTGTGCCGTTGTGTAGCTGCATGGACTCTATGTACTAAGTTGGTTTTGCTCAACTGATTTTTTTATTGTAGTAATTGGAAAAAGCATTAAACAATGCTAATGTGATAACAAAGTTCCTCCTCAGGACAAATATACAGCAATGGTTTGTATTATCTAGGAAAAAAACACAATACTTCTATTGTGAGATTTGTACATTTTTTCAAACGCAACACAATTATAGGTAGAAAGGTCAAGTTCCAATTCTGCTTAACTCAGAAATCATTATCAGTTGGACTCAAGAAGCCATTGGCCTCAAAGAAAGCCTGAGGGCCAAAGGCTTTGACTTCAGTGTTGGAGTTAAGCCCATCTACATTGAGGGCAGATCCTAATGGAAAAATCATGACCATTTGAAATGAGTCTAATAAAGCTAAAAGGAAGCATAAACATAAACCAAAGAGATGAGGCATTCCTTCTCAATGTCCTCAGCTTAAGAAAACACAAGTCAAATACTACAGCTCCTGCAGTAACTCTTAAGAGTTGTATCTGATAGATTTCCTGCAAAACCTGTTAAATCTATGAGTAACATTGTCACCTTCTTTTACAGATAAAGAAGTGAATGTGTGATTGCTACATCAGTCTCAGCAAGTTCTCATTTTTCTCCATCTCCTGTCATTAATTAAGAGAAACTGTTGGATATCTTCATGAAGAATGTAGAGCAAGTGCCGGCCCCCTCCTTCCCCTATAGTTTTACAGTGGAACAAGTTTTGTTTTTGTTTCTTCTGCAGTTTCAGTTTTCTGTAAGGTCCTTTATATTCCCCTTGCTGGTCTTTTTGTTACAGGCAGTGTTTCTGAAGATGCTTGAGTCAAGGCAGAATAACCTGGCTTGATAAGCCCACAGCTTTGCTGAGAGCTTGGCCGTAAAATTAATGCACACAGATAATGGAGCAAGAAGAGGTGGAGGTCTGGAACAATCATTGCATCATTAATACAGGCCCATCTGCCATGATTCCTATCTGACTATAGTGCATGACAAAAAGAAGTTATGTCTTACCATAACGTTCCATCTGTATTGCTGATCCTCATCCACTCATTACGTATGGATTACGGTTCTGATATTGGAACCGAGCCGACCATATACCAAGCTCGTGCCAGCGATAAACTCTTGAGCTAAGCAATCTCTTACCCATAATCCCCCTCTCCCTGTTACCTCAGATTGAGTTTGCAAGTCAGAAAAAGGTAGAGGCTATCTCTGGTCAAATGACCTAAAGAGAAGGATGGTGAGATCCACTAGAAGCCATAGGAGGGGGAAGGAGGGAGGGTCGTAACGAGTGGACGAGGATCAACAATACAGATGGAATGTTATGGTAAGACATAACTTCTTTATCTGATATTGTTAATCCTTGTCCACTTCCTTACATATGGGACAGAGTCCCCAGCTACCTCTATTCCTGGGAGGCTTTCATGGAAGTACATTCCTGAGCACCATAGAACCAAAAGATGCTCTTCCCCTGGAGGCCTAGTCCAATTTGTAATGACTGATAAAGGTATGAGGAGTGGCCCAAGTTGCAGCTGCACAGATGTCATGTAAAGAGGCTCTGGCATGGAAGGCAGCAGAAGTTGCCACTGACCTTGTTGAATGAGCCTTGATGGTAGTTGGCAAAGAAGTATTGTGTACCGAATAAATACAGGTCACAGTGTCTTTTAACCATCTAGCCAATGTGACCTTAGCAACAGCACATCCTAATCTAGATCCAGAAAAAGCCAAAAATAACTGGTCTTATTTACGAAAAGATTTAGTCCTTTGCAAATAGAAACAGAGTTGTCTGTGTACGTCTAGGGTATGTAGGCAGTACTCTCCCTCATTAGAATGATCAGGAAAAAACACTGGCAATTCAATGGTCTGATTAATAGACATTTCAGAAATGACTTTTGGCAAGAAGGAAGGGTTAGTTCTTAAGGATACCCTGTCTGGATGAAAAATCAAGTATGGACTCTTTGTACATAGGGCCTGAAGCTCAGAGATACATCTGGTAGAAGTAATAGTGACCACAACAGATATTTGAGGTTGCATGAAGCAGCTGGTTCAAAAGGGGGCAATGTCAGAGCTTGAAGAACTAAAGAAAAATCCCAAGGTTGAATAGGTTCCCTGAAAGGGGATTTCAGATGATTCACACCCTTTATGAAGGCTTTACATAACTTGTGAGACATGAGGGAGGTGACTTGGACATTCTTGTGGAAATTAGAGATCGCAGCCAAATGTACTCTAATGGTAGATGCTGACAGCCCCGATTGAAAAAGGGCGGTTAGATATTCGAGTACCATCGACACCGGTGCTGAAAAGGGATCAATTTCCTTAACTTTCAGCCAACAGGTAATCTTTTCCGTTTGCCTAGATAAGTCATTCTAGTGGAGGGCTTATGTGATGCAATAAGAATGTCCCGTACTTGTGAGGGAAGATCATTTTGCCTGGCAATCAAGGGAATTGGGGGAGCCAAGCTGTGAGCTTCAGACTGTGCAGGTTGAGGTGAATCAGATTCTGTGGATGGGAGATCAACTCCGAGGTTGGACGAAGAATCCATGGTTGATCTAGCAAGTGAGGCCACAGAATGGGGTACCAAATCTGACGAGGCCAATATGGAGCAATAAGGATCACTTTGCTCTTCAATCGGTGGGCTTTCTTTAGAAACTGGGGAATGAGGGGCGTGGGTGGGATAGCATAAAGAAGACCCAAGGGCCAATCGTGAACTAGAGCATCCCTGGGTGACTGTCCCGGAGGGGGAATCAGGGCAAAGTAGTTGCTGCATTTGAAGTTGGTCGGGGATGCAAAGAGGTTGCAGCACGGATGGCCCCAACAGTGGAAGATCTCCGCCACTATGAGAGGATTCAGGGACCACTCGTGAGGTTGAAAAATGCACCTGCTGAGTCTGTCTGCTATCACGTTGGAACTCCTGGGAATGTGCGTTGCTAGAAGAAAGCGGTTGGTAGCCATTGCCCATTGCCATATCCTCATGGCCTCTCAACAGAGGGGGTAGGTTTGGTTCCGCCCTGCTTGTTGATGTACCAGACTACCGCCATGTTGTCTGATTGTATCGCAATTGTCCCTGACAGCAGCAAGGGATGGAATGCCTGCAATGCCAGAAGTACCACTCTCAGCTCTAAAACATTTATATGCAGATGGGCCTCCACTTTGAACCAAGTTCCTTGGACTGTCTGACCCTGACATAGCCCTCCCCACCCCATCAGGGAGGCGTCCGTGGTCACTGTAGCCTTGGGCTGCTGAGGGGAGTAGGGGCGAGACCATTGTGACAGGTTGTGGTTCAACCACCACTTTAGATCTTGTTTGCATCTCTGAGTTATGTGACTCTTGGCTGAAAGGGGAAGCTGGAAAAGATACCATTGGGTGTGCAGTAGCCATTGTAGAAGCCTCATGTGAAACCTGGCTAAGGGGACAATCGTGATGCAAGCTGCCATGGAGCCCAACAGCTGCAGGATTGAGTGAGCTGTGGACTTTTCCATTGAGAGAACTGATAACAGTTGCTCTCTGATTCTTGATATCCTGTGTTCCGGTATGGACGCTCTGCAAGTTTTTGAGTCCAAAATGACCCCTATGAATTCTGTGGACTGAGAAGGGGTGAGATTGGATTTCTGCCAGTTTATTGTTATGCCCAACTTTTCAATAGTATTGAGAGAGTATGCCAGGGCTTCCTCCAATAGGTGTCTGGTGGGGGCGGAGAGGAGCCAGTCGTCTAGATATGGAAAAACCTGAAAACCTTGAAGTCGCAGGTGAGCTGTGACAACTGCCATGCACTTTGTAAACACTCTGGGTGCTGTAGAAGGTCCAAAGGGCAGTACTCTGAACTGGTAATGACTGGCTCCTGCACAGAAGTGCAGGAATCTACTTGATGGTCTGTCCACCTTTATGTGGTAGTACGCATCCTGAAGATCTGTCGAGCATATCCAATCGTCTTTTTCCAAGAGAGGAATGATAGACTGTATAGTGACCATCCAAAAATGTTTGCACACTCACAAATTTGTTTAGCACACTGAGATCCAAAATTGGTCTCCAGTCCCTGGTTTTCTTTGGCACCAAAAATAGTCTTGAGTAGAATCCGGATCCTATCTGGTCTGTTGGGACTGCTTGGAAACGTCCCCCAACCACTTCCAAAGGAAAGGGGTTGGGCCGCTCTTCAGGATCGCTGGTAGAATTGCCCAGAGAAGGAATCTCTGGAACCCTGATTACGTGGACCCCCCTCTGCCCCGAAAGGGGTGTCTTCCTTGTGAGTTTCCCCCTCTGCCCCTAGGGGAAAAATTGGTCTGTGTGTCACGGAAAGGACCCTGGGATTTTCTGTACCACATCTTCCCGCTCTTTTAGTTTCTGGAGAAAGCACGTTGGGGGGAAGAATAATGGACACCTATGGCAGACAGGGTCTTGCCGTCCTGTTCACACCTGGCCAATGTAGTTTTGACTTTGGGTCCAAACAAGGAGGAGGACTCGATGGGAGCATTGAGAAAGGAAGCCTTGAAGGGTTCTGCGAAATTACACAAGCGCATCCAGGCATGTCGTCTCAAAACAATGCCTGAACTCGCTGCTCTAGCCACTCCTTCTGATGCGTGGGACACCAAGCACATGGAGAAATTTGAAATCGATTCAGTAGTGGCCAGCTGAGAGGCCACTTTGTCACGGACCTCATCAGACATGGCACCTGCCAAAGTTTCAGAGAGCTCAGAAACTAGGTCTCTTTGAAGCCTGGTGAAGTGTGCCATATAATTCAGGGACCTGATAGCAAAGGTCGCTGATGCAAAGGTATGCTTTCCTATCCTATCCAATGCCCTGGACTCTTTGTTGGGCGGATGGATAGTCTGGCTTTCCACTTCTGCCAGGTCTTTCTTAGTTGCGGCTGCCACCACCAGAGCATCTACAGGGAGACCTTTAGACCAATGAGGTTCAGAAGCAGGGGGGGAACAAGATTTTGTCTGGCCTCCGGGGAATGGCCTCAGCAGTATCAGGGGTCTTCCATGCATGCTGCATAACGAGCCAGACCAGTTTGTCTGCAGATGGGGTAACCCAGGAGGTAGGGGGTCAGGCACAAAAACACAAACTCCTCAGAAATCGGGTTAGAGGACTGCCATTCACCTCTCTGTTTAAGGATTTCTAGGATATCCCCAAAGGATACATCAGAAGGTGAATGAGGGGACCCTTCCCCATCATCACAGTCTGTGTCTTCAGTGACAGACTCCTTAGTGGAGTCCATATGCTTCCTCTTGCATGAGGATTTCTGATGAACCTCATCAGAGGGAGACGTTGGGGAAGACAACACCAAGGAGGTATCCTGCGGGAGTATATCTTGAGACCTCTGCACCCGGTGTCCACTAGAAGCGACCTGTGTACATAGTGGTCCAGAGGAGGATGGTGAGATAGCAAGCACAGTATCAGTGGTAGACGCCAAGGCCTTCTCCATGACTTGGAAGGCAGGTCCACTAGAAGAGGGGTAAGTGCCCAAGGGGGAAGTCACCTCTCCCCTAAGTGATCCAGCCTGCCGACTGGGTGTCCCAAGATGGCTGAGAAAAGCCAAATCCTGGGTCATAGCAAAATTTTTTGCCACAAAGGCAACTGCGGCTCCTTAGAGAGATCCATAAAGAGAACCGTAGAGGGGGAAGACTGTGCTACATCAATAGATTTCAAGGGAGAAGGACAGGTCTTGAGAGGTGGAATTCCTCTGGCCAAAAGCACTTAATCCACAAGTCGCAATACGTCATGTTGGGAGAGGCTTCTGGTAGATCTCACAGAAACAGTTGAGGGGGAAACAGGTCTATCTAGAAATGAGGGCAGGTCGGTACCATCTCAGTAGACTGCACCGAAAACAACGGTGCTGTAAAGGACTGCACTACAGGTGTCTGCACCAAGGAAGTCATCGGTGCCGATGTAATGGTCTGCACAGACGAAAAGGTCGGTGCTGAAGTAGTTGTCGGTGCCAAGGTTGGAACCGATAAAATAGTAAACAAGGACTGAGCTGTTGGCTCTGAAACAATGGTGGTCTGTGCTGACTGTGAGGTCGGTGCCGGTAAAGAAGTCTGAACTGAGGGGCCCCTCAGTTCCAATACAGCAAAGGACATCGGTGCCATAGACATAGGTGGTGCCGAGGACTTTTTCAGAGCCAAAGATCTTGGCGCCGAAGGTGTCGGGTCCAAGAGGGTTGGATCCGAAGCAGAGATCTTTGCTTTCTTTGTTGATTGATGAGAGTCCCCAGCTGGGGATGAAGGAAGAGATTTAGCCTTAGAAGCATCCTCAGACTTCTTTTATGGGATCTTGGAGGGGTTGAGGCCTCCAACCCAAAAATAGCCTCTGAAAAGGGAGACTTTAGTAACCCTTTCAGTAAAGGTTATTTTTCCTCTCTATCAGTTTCCTGTTGGAAAAATTCTTACAAATCCCACGGGGTGGGTCAACAGTTAAGTGAGGTGCACCTAAACAGAAAACACACAAAGAATGTGCATCTGAAGTAGGTAGTTTATGTCCACAATCATAACATCTTTTAAAACCAGTACTACCATTTTTTATCTGTCATGTTAAAGGAAAAGTAAATACCAACAATAATACAAAAACACAAAATTACTCGAAGGAAAGAAAAGAAAGGCTATCTACCAACTATGGTAATCAACTGATACCTTACATCAGATAAAAAGGGTGAAAGTGACTAAAAAATTTTTAGAAAACTGAATGAAAAGGGTGTCGCTAAATATAATAAGGTAAGAGAAATCAGAAAATCAACTTTTCTGAGAGAAAAAGTCCTTATTTTGAAATAAAAGGACAAAAAGGGTATCACTTAGCTCAAGAGCAACAGCCTGACACGACCTGATGGCGACGCGGCAAACTCAATCTGTGGTAACAGGAAGAGGGGGGTTATGGGTAAGAGATTGCTTAGCTCGAGAGTTTATCACTGGCGCGAGCTTGGTATATGGCTGGCTTGGTTCCGATATCGGAACCATAACCCATACTTAAGGAAGTTGATGAGGATTAACAATATCAGATGCAATGGTTATAAGAATATACTGAAAACCTATATCTTTCTATCTATCTATCTATTTATCTATCTATCTATATGTATATACTTATATGGATCAGGCTAAGAAGGAATATTGGTGGCTAAGAAAGAGGCCAGAAAGGCAGTTGTGATATCAAAGAAGCAGAAGGCATCATAGGCAGTCTACCAGCTTTGATAAAATGACTGAGCAGATTGCACAAATGTTCCTCCTCCATGTTGTACAATGCCTGTTTAGTTGTGTTTTGTGGGGTAGCAATGAATAATTATTTGTCCTATGCAAATACTTCCTAGCAGAAATCCTACATTATCTAGACTTTGTTTCATATTTGGGAGCCATGCATATGTCCTCCCGTCGTTTCTGAATTACATATCCAATCTCTCTTCCCACTCTTTTCTAACCTCCTCTGACTGATTCCTATAGTTATTGTGCAATATTTTATATGACCTACTAATTATACCTTTGTAACAGCAGCTTATCTTCTAGATCAACCAAAAACTCTACCAGAACAGGTAACTTAGGACTCCCCTATCTGTTTACCTTTGGCTATACTCTGATATCAGTCCCTGACAGGGAAAGCAATCTCTAGCCTGCAGTCCCAATGTTTTCTTGACCTGTTCCTATTCTATTACCATTCCCTCTCTAGTAACAATGAAATAATGTTGTTAGGAATTTCTGTACATAACAGAAATTATACTGGATTGTCCCACAGATTACATTTTTGCCTTTTTAGGTTCAGTGTAAAGACACAACTTGACAGCCTTACTTTTGCTTTGACAAAAACAAATGCAGCTGCTATGTTGAGGCAGACTTTTACTACAATAACCAGACCACCCAGTTCTACTTACATGCTTTAAATGAAAATCAAGAAGATAAAACATTGCTTTGCAGAGTGTTTGGTATCACAGTCAAACCAGAAAACATAGTTTTGCTTGCAGGCTGTCTCTCAGTACCTGTTCTAGATATCTTTTCTCAGCCTCCTAGTCATGCACAGCTCTGCTGATTATAAGCCCCTGTTTAGCTTCTCTCTCCCCTTCCAATGATGTTGAGTCACAGGTGACTCCCACAGCAGCTTCATCATCAGTCACCACCAGGCACACAGTTTACTAGGCAAGCAGGGAATGGAATCAGATTGCCAGGCCTTTCCTGCATGTCATACAAACATCACACCACACACACACACACACACACACACACACACACACACACACACACACACACACACACACACACACACTCAGACACAAAGACACATACCTACACCTATGGACAAGTTAAATATGTCAGCCCATAGTGCTGTTTAAAGGGGATTAAGCCCTTACCAAGTCAACATGGTCCAGAAATGTTGTAACAGATAGAAGCTTATGCATTATTGTGACATTGTATTATTTATTTTGTTTTGATTAAGCATAGCTTTTTTTAAAGAATGGGATTATAAACAACTGGTAAGGTTAATCTGCATATTTAAATAAGTTTGCTTCAGTCTTGTTTTCTGAGGGGTAAAATACTAACTTTTTTTCACTAACACTACAGTTTACTTGTCAAATTCCTTTCATATTGATTAATATGTCTTATTCTGTCATTATTGTTGTATAATACAAAATCAAGTAAGTTGTATTGTAAAAAAAAATGAAATAAATAAATGATTACATATCACCCTCCACTTAATTATTTAAATTTAAAGAAGTTACTTATCTTCACAACTCAAATAATTTGTGACAAAATGATAAGAAAAAGTTTCAGAAAAGATGTAATGGCATGTTACACATTTTCCCTTATATAGCGTGTATAGCGTCTTAGTTCAGCTAATCAGTGACAAATTTAGAAATAGTGTTCTAGCATTTAGAATGGATAAGCATTTGCATTAGAAGTGTGTCACTAAAAAGTAAACAAACATTGCAGGGGAAGTGTTACATTTGAAGGTCAGTGTTATAACCATTATAAATTCATACAAATGTAGAGATATTTAATCTATATTACAGGCTCAGCCATGCATACTTTTACGTAAACAAGATATAAGGTTACTGTAATTCTCACAGATCAAATCTCATTAACCAGTAGCGATTGCCATTAAAAAATATAATATTGTACAGATATCTAGGGGTATCCAACAATGAATAGCTTTGTGCAGTGTTACTTACTGCAACTGGATGTTTAAAAAAAACCCAAAAAGCAGCAGTCTCTAAGGAAACCACAGAGGTTTATTAAATAAAACACACTGCAAACGTTCACACTGACATGCTTTATCAAGTGAAATAAACTAGTAAAACAGAATGAAGTGATTATATAAAAAATCAGTCTGCTGATGCATATAAACCAAACTCTTTCTAAAATTAATTACATAAAATGTTTAAAAATTATTTATAACATTTAAAACACATACAGGTTATGTCCTTAAGCTGATATAAAATAACAATTTATATATATATATATATATATATATATATATATATATATATATATATATATATATATATATGGGTCCACTTTTTAATTTCGAAAGCCCAAAATCTCTAGTTTTGAAATACCAAACTCAAAACATCGAGATTTTGGAATCTCGAAATTAAAAAGTGGAAAAAACAAAAAACAACTAAAACAATGTTTTTGCACCCCCTGCAACTTAAATATACCATCTCCGAGATTGCGATACAGTGAAGAGAATGGTAAGCGGAACAGGAGCATTATGGTTCTCTTCACTGTAGCACGGACTCGGAGCTGATATATTTAAGTAGGGTGGTGTAGGGGAGCAGGGTAAAAAACAACTAACAGATATTTTGTGGAGATCATGGTACAGTGGGGATAAGGGAATATTCCCTTTTCCCCACTGTAGTGCGATCTCAGAGTTAGAATATTAAAGTAGGGGTGGGGTGGGGGTGCAGGCCCCCCTGCATAGTAGTGTTTACATTTTTTTGTGTGTATTTTTTAATTTTGTTTTGTTTACTTTAGCAAAAGTGCATGTTCGATGTTATGCACTTTCGCTAAAGTGGGTTTGTGAACGTGCAGATGGATGAACTGCACTTTCGATGTTTTAACATAGACCCATATATATATATATATATATATATATATATATATATATATAGATAGATATATAGATATATAGATATAGATATATATATAGATATATAGATGTGTGTGTGTGTGTGTGTGTGTGTGTGTGATGCACTGAGCTGAATAGTTTGGTTGAAGAATTTAGATGTAGAGACAGTGATGAGTCTGTACTTAATAATATACAACAACAAGTTATTGGAAGGGGTTCAAAAGCTACAACATGTATCAACTGACTGATATAATTACTACATTCTATTTTATAAAAATGTCTTCCTCCAAAGCTACTTTAATATCACTCATGATCAAACTGGTCTCTCTCACCTCCTTGCCCCACCACTCGCAGAGGTATAACTAGAAATGTACTTACCCTAAACATTGATTATGGGCTATCAGTTCTATTTTGCAGGTTTGTTACAGTTGATAAAGCATGTGAGTATGAAAGCTTGTGGTGTGTTATATTGAATAAAATGCTGCAGTTTTCCCTTGAGCCAAAGGACTCCCTTTAATAACTCTTAACTCTACCTGCATAACAACATGCACATCACTGCCAACTTCTTCACTGCTTCAAGTGGCTACCTGCCAGTGAAAGAACAACCTTGCTACTGAGTCCATATACATACAAATTATTGAAAATGTGGCACTGTCCTCTTTTAAAATCCAAAGTACAAATTAAGTAACCAAACTACTCTCAGAGAGATAATCATGAAGAGGGCTTAACCCTCCTTAGACCACATTTGAAGACAACCTCAGGACAACATGCATTCTCAAAGATGGTTCCAACAATCTGAAGTTAATTCCAAGGAGATGTGAGGGAATTAAATATGCTGGAAACATTCTAAACAAAAGTAAAACAACTACAGCAGGATACCAAATGTGTATGCTTTAGACAGAATGGATAGTCAGTGCTTGTTAGGAAAGAGAGAAGGGTTAGTCATCTCACACCATGCCTATGCCAAATTGCACTTGCACTTACTATCATCATGCAATTCAAATACTGTAGTGCTGTGTAGACTAGTGTTCATTACGTTGTTACATTCTTTCTGCTCTCTGTTCTTTGTTACTTTGTTACATTCTTCCTGCTCTCTATGTTCTTCATTACTTTGTTACATTCTCCCTGCTCTCTATGTTCTTTGTTACTTTGTTACATTCTTCCTGCTCTTTGTGTTCTTCAGTACTTTGTTACATTCTCCCTACTCTCGCTGTTCGTTACTTTGTTACATTCTTCCTGCTCTCTATGTTCTTCATATTCTTCATTACTTTGTTACATTGCCAAATTGCACTTGCACTTACTATCATCATGCAATTCAAATACTGTAGTGCTGTGTAGACTAGTGTTCATTACGTTGTTACATTCTTTCTGCTCTCTGTTCTTCGTTACTTTGTTACATTCTTCCTGCTCTCTATGTTCTTCATTACTTTGTTACATTCTTCCTGCTCTCTATGTTCTTCGTTACTTTGTTACATTCTTCATGCTCTCTATGTTCTTCATTACTTTGTTACATTCTTTTTGCTCTCTGTTTTCTTCATCCCTTTGTTACATTCTTCCTGCTCTCTATGTTCTGTTACTCTTATTCATCTTTTGCATACCACTATCCCAATTGGAGGAATTCGCATAATGGTTAAGGTGCTTACCTCACAAACACATGTTGCAGATCTTGAGTCTCACCTTTGAGAGACATTGGCTTGAATTAAAATGCTTCAAAAGGTCAGTTAGCCTAATACTAACCTAATCCATTGTTATAGTATTTGATTTAAATGTACCAAGGTATTAACAACCACTGTACTACATTTTTTGTGCAGACCAGCCCACCTACCCATTTAACAAACTGAAATAAATACACATACATACACACACATGCACACATACCACCAAAAACAAAAATTGCAGTACTCAGTACTCTGTAAAAAATAGACTTTATTGCCTAATGAAGAATCCACAAACAAAGAAAGCAGATCATGGTTTCACGTATACCAGGGCTTTTTTGATACAAACTTACTGGCTGCATCCCCAAATTTAAGTAAGAAACTGTGTTGGAGCTTTTTAGTCACCTGATCATCAATGTATATGTCAACAAACAAAAAGACAAAGCAGATCATGAAATACAGTCCGTTTTTTATGGCATACTGAGTGCTGGAACTTTCATTTTGGTTGGGGAATGTTACTCCTTGTACCATAAAACTATCTTGAGACCTGTTTGGAAGTATACATGCTCAACCATCCTCTGCTTACTTGGCCAATTTACTGAAGACTTACAGGAAACCTGGTTCCTTCCAGTATTCGTTGGTATTGTTATAAGGTATAGAAGTTCATCCCGAATGGTAGGTCAAACCATTGCAGGATGCACACAAACACTCATTGTTACACTGCACGCAGATTTGTGTACAGTTTAGATGATTGTCTACATATGCACATGTACGTGTGGATACACATGCATGAGAGGATGCAGCAGTGCACACACACACACACACACACACACACACACACACACACACACACACACACACACACACACACACACACACACACACACACCAAATATGCAAGCACTTAGTGAGGTCCAGGTTTGTAAAGTGGTGCTTTGATACAGTGCATTAACGAAAACAGCACTTGGCATATGCAAATAAAACATACATTTTTTGGTATGAGCACTCTCCCTTCCACAGCCCTCATATGTGGACAGAACCTCTTCAGTCCCCACCACAATGCAGGATATTCTAACTTCATTTCACCAAATCTTGGACGAACAGGTTCATAGGATCATAGGTGTATACTAGGCTAATGACCACAAGGGCCTTTTTAAGTCTAGCAATGCATCCCAAATCTCTGACAAGTTCTGGTAACCTTGGTAAGTGTAAACAGGGGCTTAAGAGATGAAACATTTACAAGCTGGGGCCTGGGAGATGAACCATTTACAGGCTACCTGTGTCCATTAGAGACATAGGTTCCAAACCAGGGATGAATTTCCTGTTCCCCATAAAGATGTCAAAGTTACACCTGAATTGGTTTATGGAGGAAGTCTGCTTCACATTGATGGGGAGCCTGCTCCAGAGAATGGCCAGTCCCTGGCATACACAACTTTCTCTCCAGCAGGTCCTATTTATATCATAGGCATAGTTTAAGTCTTTACAATGGTAATACTGGTGGTGTTTGTTTTGCAGATATGCAGAAGGTCCATCCGGGTGGGGTCTGACAATGCCTTGTATGCCAGCCATAGATCTCCCCTCAACAACTGGTGGGAGACAGAATACAAGGACAGGGCCTTGAGGCAGTCTGCATAGGGCATGTTACTTATGTCATGTATTATTTTAGTGAGGAACCTCTGTGGACTTTCCAGTTGTTGGATGTGTCTGGTTAAGTACATACCAAATGGGGTACTGCACTGAATTATAGGTCCGATGAATGCCAAAAATGGTGGAACAATGACTTCATTGGACCAAGATGCCATACCTATATTTATACATTGCACAACATAATGATTTTTCTCACTACTGTAGACACATGATGGTCAAAGGATAGATTACTGTCTATGGGTGTCCCCAAGTCCCAGACTACTAGGTCAATTCTTAGTGGTGTGTTGCCAATATAACAGTTACCAGGGGTGGATGACTTCATGAAGGATACTGTTATGCATTTCTTGGCATTTAGTTTTACTTCATGACACTGTCACCAGTTATTTGTCTGTCTCAGCCCTTCCTAGAAAAAAATTGTGTTTGTGGGGGATTCTATTGCAGCTCCTAATTTGTAATCATCTGCAAATTTAGTCATCCAGAGGCCATTGACATTAGTCTCAACTTCAGAGAAGTAAATGCCAAAAAGGAGCGGTCCCAGGACTGCTCCTTGAAGGACTCTACTTGTGACTGGTCTCTTTGTTCTAGCTTCCTGGGTCCTGTCTATGAGCCAGCTGGCTATCCACTGGGTGACATAAGGGTTTATTCCTAACCTCTTTAGTTTGTCAAGAATGCCAGAGTGTGGTATTGTATCAAATGCCTTGACCAAGTCAAGGTAGGAAGTGTAATCTGTTTTGCCCTCATCCATTGCTTTGGTGACCTTCTCAAAGAAAATTTCCTGACATGGCAAATTAGTTTGGGGCAGACAGGTGGGATGACTTCAGTTTCATTGTGCCTGGCTGTCATCAGTTGTATGGATAA